>NW_027256888.1:76674746-76719249 GCF_029215685.1 Pituophis catenifer annectens
TTTAATCCTACATTTTCCCTCCACTTCTTTCTTTTGCCTTTTTCCTAATTTGAATGCCAAGAAAATTGTGCAGGCATTTCTATGGAATCCTTCGGCCATTGTTGTGACCGAGGCCCAAGTAGGTATTATCAGACGCCATCACTTCTAAACAAACAGATTTTATTAGAACAGCTGAGAATTAACTCATTCTCAGCGTAGTGCAAACTAATTCAAAACAAATTCTTCATAACACAATTCTTCAGCCTTATCACCAACCTTGGTCTACTTTGGCAACCTGCCAAAGGCTTTTCTTGGCAAAAGTTCAGAAGCAGAAGAGGCCAACAAGAAATAAATGCAGCAAGACAAGAAACAAATCTATCAACGTTGTTTTCCGACAAAAAACCCAAGAGCCGTTGCTGGTCTTTTAAGCCTTATGGGAGGGGCCAATCATCTCTTGGCTTTACTCCTGAGTTGTCCTCTTTGCTTTAGCTGCTCTTGCCTTCTGGCAACTCTTCTCATATGTGCACTAGGAACAGGCTCCTCCTGTTCCTCTGCCTCTCTGTTGTCAGCCTCTGGAGGCTCCAGATTCTGCACATCACTCCCCGATGGCCCTGGCCCCATCTCTGCCTCCGACACAGAGCCCTCGTCTGGGCCTTCCCCAGACTCCAACACTTGTCCGTGTTCCTCCCCAGCCTCCTCACTGTCCGACTCCGCTGCCAGCTCCGCAGGCTGCTGGCGGACCACAACAGCCATTGGCTTGACAGACCAGTGTCTTTTATAGTATTTAAAAGGCTGATGATCCAATATTTGGAAATTTGATATTCTAAACTAGGATGCGTTTTGGATTACACCGTGTGAACCCAATGGTTTGTTTGTGGTTTATTCAAAACATTGTAGTTAAATGGTTTGGCACAAAGCAGGAATCAAGACTCGTTGCTGTCAGGTTTCGGTGTTATCTCAAATAAATTTCATTCCCAAACGTAAAGTCTTTGATGAATCTTTTCTTTTATTTAAGAATAAACGTCATTCCTTTTTTTTTTTTATTGAAAAAGTTTTTCAAATACAAATTTTTCTCCCTTTTCTCCCCCCTCCTCCCTAACCCCCCCTCGCCCTCCCCTCCCCCTGTGGCTTCTTCAGGGTACAACCCAAATTCATAACAGATTATATAATACTTTACCATCCCCTTGCTCCATTCCCCATATGCTGACCCTTTCTTTCTAATAATATTATTATATCCCCCTTATACTATACATTTTGGAATAACATTCTACTATAACATTATATAATAACTCCTAATTTAGCATAGTAATATTATTATATCCCCCAATTTAACAATTTCTACTCATGATCTACTCTTTTACTCCTCCCCCATACATATATCTCTTAAGTCAAATCTTTTTTTTGTATTAATATAACATTTCAAAGCAACTTTCCACTATAAAACTATATAATAAATCCTAATTTAACATTTATTCAACTCATAGTCTGCCCATTTCCTCCACCCCCATAGATATATCTCTTAACTCAAATCTTTAGAATAAACGTCATTCCTGAACTCATGTGCAGCCAGAACTGGCACCCCCTTCCAAACCCCTCCCTTTCCGCTCATTATTTCCCAGTGTCTCATTGGCCATCGTCCAGATCCATCTCTTCATCCCAGCTCTTTACAGTCACAAGAATTTCCCCCCTCCCTCCATCACCTAGGTGACTTTATCTACCAGGCTAAAGGAAACTAGGTGAAGGTTCATCCCAGCATTATAACAAGGCTTCTCTTTCTCTCATTCATGTCAGAGCTGGGGAAAACCATAAATTGGAACGCTGACAGTTGCTCAGTTCAATTCACTTCTTTATTTAAGTTCACTGTTTTTCAAGTGAAGTCCACACATCTTAAAGTTGCCAAGTTTGAAAAATACTGCTCTGATTGCTTTCCTTGGCTCCAATTTTCCTGGTTTTAAGCCAAGATAAAATAAATAAATATCATTTATATTAAATAATCCAATCCAATCCAAGTATTAGTTCTTATAATTTTTTGCATTTTTTTCATAAACTGAAAAATACCTTCTAATCCCCAAAGCTCTGATTTATGTCCAGTGAGGAGAAACTTCCCTCAGAAACAGAGATTAAAAAGAGCATAATAGAAATTTTTTTTCTTGAATTCATCCCATTTTTGAAGATACAAAATGAGTCCGCAGAGATTGAGAGCTAATTTAATCGTGCACAGTTCCGAAAAGCCTTGTTTTCTTTTAGCATGAGCTAAAATATGTATCTTAGGTTCTTCAGCTCAGTGCAAACTGAGTGCAAATTGCAAATTGCAATAATTTGCAATTCAGTGCAATGGGATTCAAATTCAGTGCAAATTGCAATAAAAGACAAATTACGTTTTTGTCTTTTATTTTTCATACTTTTATTTTCCCCAGCCTGCGACTCTTAAGCCCACTCTGTGCCAAATCCAGCTTCAAAAGAGAAACATTTCTTGAGCTAGCTTCACAAAAAGAAAAGAAGGTCCATGCACCATTTCCTAATTTTTGATCACTTCTTTAGCTGAGGTAAAAAATGTCAAGATGGCGGCTTTGATCACTTTGTGGCCGCCATCTTGATTTTTTTTTTTTAAAAAAAAAAATCTTGCAGATGCCTCAGTTGTCAGATGATGAAATTTTTCAACCAAAAATATACTGCAAGTGAAATACAAACACACACATTTAAAATCGTGTCAGATTTGTGCCTGAGATTTTATATTGGTTGAAAAATGCAAGCACTATACTTTGAACAAAATCAGATACCGATTTGGATGTTAGATTTCTACAAGGGCAAAGCTTTTTTTGTGTGTCAGATGTGTTGGTTGTGTAAGTCAGCCAGTTTGGTAAATCTATCGTTTGAGTGTGTGACAACCAAAGGATTTGAGTTTATTCAGCAATCAGGTTAAATGTATTTTGAGGACATACTGTGTGAATAAAAGTCAGACAGAGAATAGCAGAATGACATTTATTGAAATATTGAAGAAATATTCTCTTTAACTATAGTAGACTATATACATAAATGCCCACAGAGGACTCAATGGGAGGTATGGTGTGTTATGGTGCCACGGGCTCCATTCTTCGACTTACATACAAAATTGCAACGCTACTAAAAAATGATAAAGCTTGGACTGCAACATTACAACACACACAGAACATAATCAGGAATGGAAGCCTATAATGGTATTAACGGGCATGACATATAGGTAGTCCGTGACTTACAACCATTCATTTAGTTACAATGGCACTGAAAAAAACAGACTTATGATCAATGTTTTACACTTACAACCATTGTACATCCCCATGATTAAAATTCAGATAAACAGTAACAAAGTTGGAAGGGACCTTGGAGGTCATCTAGTCCAACCCCCTGCTCACACAGGAGACCTGTACTAGGGATTCGAACCGCCGAACTGCCGACCTTTCTGATCGACAAGCTCAGTGTCTTAGCTACTGGGCCACCAACTAATTTCTTTTCAAGTTAAAACGGCTCTGAAAGCAGGGATAATTTTCAGATTCAAGACTGCTGCAGCAACTCGCGTGATCAAAATTAGGTTGCTCGACAACTGACTCAAATTTATGACGGGTGCAGTGTCCCAAGGTCATATGATCCTGGTTTGCAACCTTCTGATAAGCAAAGTCAAGGAGGAAGCCAGATTCGAAATCCGTGTTACTAACTTAACAGCTGCAGTGAATTCACTTAAGCACTGTGCAAGAAAGGTCGTAAAATGAAGTAAATCTCATTTTTAATGGTCTTGCTTTTGCAACGGAAATGTTGGACTCAGTTGTGGTTATAAGTCAAGGACCATCTGCATTGGTGTAACAAGCATAAAATATTCAGGAATGAAGGGTGCCTGTATCACATTGTCCTGGCTTGTCTGATTTGGAAGAATGAACATCTTCTATGGTCAGAGATGTCAAAATCAAAAGAAAATCACAGACATTTCAACTCATTGCATCCCTCTTGTACTTGTTTTAATGAATTCCTATGGGAAGTGCTTGGGCTTAACTTCTAAACCCCAGCAGCTTGATAAGAATAACGCTGTTGGCTTCCAACGTGGATGTCAACGATTATGAATCCTTCAGAAACTGATTACGTGTCTTTAGGAAGTGAATCATTTATGAAGCAGCTTCTCTAAAACTCAGCTTGAACTTCATTGGTTGGCATTTTTTTCTTCCATAATTGCCTGTAAAGAAAGCATAGGAAGTATGACCTAAGCATACTGATTATTCCACTACAATGTCCTACCTGCCAATGACTACTTCAGCTTCAACCACAACAATACACAAGCGCACAATAGATACAAACTTAAAATGAACCGATCCAAACTCGATTGCAGAAAATATGACTTCAGTAATAGAGTGGTCAATGCCTGGAATGCACTACCTGACTCTGTGGTCTCATCCCAAAACCCCCAAAACTTTAACCTAAAACTGTCTACTGTTGACCTCACCCCATTCCTAAGAGGTCTGTAAGGGGCGTGCATAAGAGCACCAGAAATCCTTCCGTCCCTGTCCTAATGTTCCCTTTAATTGTATTCATTTTATGTATTCAGTTCATGCTTATACTTATATATATTATCTAATTTGTACTCGACAAAATAAATAAATAAATAAATAAAATAGAAACTTGATTAGATTTTCTCAACCTACAAAAGATTGCATTGAAAGTTGATGATGTTCTTCTAAAATCCTTCGGCTTTGTGTTCTGACTGATAGAATAACAGAGTTGGAAGGGACCTTGGAGGTCTTCTAGTCCAACCCCCTGCTTAATCAGAGACCCTATACAATTTCAGAAAAATAATTGTCCACCCTCTTTTTAATAACCTCCAGTGTTGAAGCACCCACAACTTCTGGAGGTTAATTGTCTTTACTATCAGGAAATGTCTGTTTAATTCTAGGTTACATCTCTCCTTGATTAGTTTCCATTCATTGCTTCTTGTCCCGCCTTGAGGTGCTTTGGAGAATAGGTTGACACCGTATTCTTTACTTTGTGGCAGCCCCACAAATATTGGAAGACTGCTATCATGTCATCCCCAGCCCTTCTTTTCATTAAACTAGACATACCCAGTTCCTATATACTGTTCTTCCTATGGCTTAGCTTGATGATAGCTTAAGCATATAATATGACGAAGAATATAAAATAAGGGAATCCTTCAAAATAGGGAAAGTCCCCTTTAAATCCTAGAGAAAGCAACACCAAAAGTGTTAACTTCTAGGGGAAAGGAATCCCATTCCTAAGAAAAGGTCTCAAGGGTTGTTTTGAAGATCAAGTCTATCAGGAATTAATCCAATTATGTAGAATAACGGGCCACCCAAAGTTAGAACTGATTAAAGTTCTGGCTGGATGGTGGAGGATAGGTTCTGAAAAGGATTATGGTGGTGGGATGGAAGGAATCTATTTCTTTGTAGTTGTCTGGTCTTCATCGTCTGATGGAGCTTCTTGGATGAGAAGCGAGACTTCTTCCTCAAGGAAAAAACAGTTGCCTTTTGAAAAAGCACCTTTCAAACAACTATGACCTGAATGACCAAGAATCTCCATAGACGTCTGGCGAAGAGATAAGATTCATAATGTTTCAAGGACCTCCTATGAGTAATTTTGTACTAAATATGACCAACATGATCAACTAAGGGTGAACCCTAACCTTGTGAAGGAAATCACAGAGACTGACATGTGGTAAAGAATGAAGAAAGGTTAGTGTATCTGAGCCATTTTTTACAAATTGGCTCAGATTTTTATTTTTATAAAAATCTGAGCCAATTTTTACTCAGGATGCTCGATTCCCAAGCGTGAGGGAATTTGCACAGGGATAAACAGTTGAAAAAAGATTTCTTTCCTCATTCCAGCTTGATTTATTGGTCCTTAGAAAAACACTAACACAGCCAAAGGTTCATCAAAATGATCACTGCTTTGCTTACCTGTTTAATTCTCCTGCCTTGGTCCCCATTCAAGTTCAGACAGCGTCTTCGGTTGTTTCTAAGGAACACTCTGCATATATACAAATTAGAGACCAAATTAGACAAAAGGATTGTTTGATGTTATTAACATTCATCATTAATTGACTATCAGTGCAACTGTTTTGAAGCCCATTCACCTGCCTTTCAACACCGTTCGAATCTCTAGTATAGGTCTCCTGTGTGAGAAGGGGGTTGGACTAGATGACCTCCAAGGTCCCTTCCAACTTGTTACTGTTACCTCTCCAGATTGTCAAACTCAACATACCCACAACTGTTGACCTCAAACGAGGAAGACCTAAGGCGTAACTGGGGAAACCATATGCAAGATTTCCATAATAACCCTCTGGGGGGGGGGGAAACTTTGGAATTTCTAAAAATCCCAGCTAGACATCCTGGCTACTAGGACACGTAAAGGAGCTAAGATCATCTTGTTCCCATCCTGATTTCAGGATGTGATCAATAAAAAAATTTGAAAAATTCCAGGAGATCCCAACAGGAGTCCTTGGAAGGATTTATTCTAACTGAGATATGGATGTGTGCTTCACACCATGAATTTACAATTAGACATTTGATTGTTGGCAACAAGCACTTTCTTATTTCTGAAGTTTACTTTTGTCTGTGCCAGCTGTTGTGTGAACTAATTATTTTATGGTCTGCCGTGGTTTTATGGTCATACCGTGTATTGTATGAACAGAACAAAATAAACAGCTGTGTGACCATTGAAAGCAAGGAAATGAATTTTAGTTGCTTTCAAGTTTTGTTTTTGAATCAGGTGGTTTGACTTATGATCCCTTTATTTATCTGTCAGAGGATAGGAAACCGGTTCTCTTTTGACGCAGGGATCATGCTGCAGATTTAGGAGGCAGTGTTGTAAAACTGTTGTTTGCCTGCAAGAGCATTGATCCTGTGTGTGCGTATGTATGTGTGTATGTGTGGGGGCTTTCCTATCTGTCTCACAGACTGCGAGTTAAGTGGGAGACAAGGAACGACAGGACAAAGTACTAAGAATCTATGCAGGGCAGAAAACTGGGGCTGGGGGCTATGAATCCCAAACTATTCTGAGACTACCCACCTTCCACCCTCCACTCAGCAGCTCTGAGGCCGCACCATTTGGGGACAGAAAAAGGCACTCTACTGTATGCATAGGACAACTTTTGAAGAAAGAGAGAGAGAAAGAGAGAGAGAGAGGGAGAGAAGGAGAGACAGAGACACACAGAGAGAATCCTATATATACTGCTCAAAAAAATAAAGGGAACACAAGCAGAAGACATCCGAGATCTGAATGAATGAAACAGCTTTATTAAATACTTTGTTCGTTACATACAGTAGTTTATACACTGCTCAAACAACTAAAGGGAACACAAAACTACTGTATGTAACGAACAAAGTATTTAATAAGGCTATTTCATTCGTTCAGATCTCGGATGTCTTCTGCTTGTGTTCCCTTTATTTTTTTGAGCAGTGTACTTTTGCAGATACATACAAACAGTGGCATTAAGGTTTGCTTTAACATGGGGGATATGGAATATGGAAAATAGACTAGGTTCAAAGTCCCATAGCTTTGCTGGTTTTTCAAGATACATACCGGTAGGCACCCACAAACGGAATTTTTAAAAGGATAAAAAGATACATTTTTTAAAAAAAAGAAAAGAAGATGTACGGAAAAGAAAGAAAAGAAATAAGTAACTGAAAAAAGTGCAAATAAGGAAGGGAAAGGCAAAAGGAAAAGGAAAGGGAAAGAGAAAGAGAAGGTTATAAGGTAGTTTCCAACCTTTTTAACAGCAGTTACATTTATTTACATCTTAGTCTCTCTCTCAAAGGTTACAACACAGTTTCCTTCTTTCCATAGTCTACACTTTCTAATCCTCAAACCCCTAGACTGCAAGTTAATTGTTCCTCTTTGTTTCAGCAAAAAACAAAAAACAAAAAAACCCCAAAACATTCCTGTGGTCACATGATCAAAATCCCAGCATTTGGCAACTGGCATGTACTTATGACAGCTGCAATGTCCCGGGGTCACATGATCCCCTTTTTTTGCGACCGTCTGACAAGCAAAGTCCATAGGCATTCTCTTTTACAAGGGTGTTGCTAACTTGAACAATTGCAGGGATTCACTTAACAACTGTGGCAAAAAGGGTCATAAAGGGGGAGAAGTAAGAACCATCTTGCTGAGCAATGGAAATTTTGGGCTCGTTCGTGGTCGTAAATCGAGGACTACCTAGAAAGCAATTCAATAGCTTCAACAGGAGAAGGCAGCAGGATTCGGCTCAGCTACTTACAGCAGTTCCTCATGTCCACAGCTGGTGGTTGACTTGTGGTACTCGACTTTCACCACACGTTCCATGTTCACAGACAACATTCCTGATCTTTTGCATAAACAGCGCTCCCGGCTAGAGGTGGGCAATCCTGCAAGGGATCATTTAGAAAAAGTAAGTTCTTCACCCCTCAGTCACAATCATCTAAGGCAGAGGCCCCCAACCTTTTGGGTACCCCTGGGTCCAGTTCTGTGGAGAGAGATTTTTCCGCAGACCGGAGTATTGGAAGAAAAATCCAGTCTGGTTCCAAGCTGGGAGAAAGATGCTGGAAATCAAATGCAGACCACATGGAAAAGGAGGTCCCTGTTTATTTGGTTTCCAGATACTTCAGTGACAGCAGAATGTTTTTGGGGTGGCTGACAAAATTGCTGAGTGAATGGATGGATTTTCGTAGGGTTCTGGGGTTTGGTGATTGAGACGCTCCAGGGGGTTTGTGCAATGCAGTGAGCCTTGTGTCTTTTGCTATTCTAATGGTGATGGGTTAATCTTATTACATCCTAAAGGTCATGCCCTTAGAATTTGGGTGGGGGGATGTAAATTCTTAATCCCATCAACTGGAGCTGCGGCTGAAGGTGTTTGTTTATGAATAGACTGGCCCAATCTTTCTGAATGGATATAAAATCTGCATTCTGAAAGACTTGAAGCTTCTGCTTGAAGCGATGGGGCTGCTTTCTGCCTTTGTTAAGATTTTTCTCTATTTCTCCTTTGGGGAAATATAATATTCTGCCTCTTTAATATCCGTCAAAATATTTCATTCTCTAGGCGGGGTTTCTTCTAACATGGGGTTATGGAATATGGAAAATAGGCTAAGTTAAAGTCCCATACCTTTGCTGCTTTTTCAAGACACATAGGCACAACACATCCAGAATTTTTAAAAGGATAGAAAAAGACATTCTTTAAAAAAGAAAAGGCAGGGAAAGAAAGAAAAGAAATAAGTAACTGAAAAAAAGTGAAAGTAAGGAATGAATGGGGTGATATGATAACAGTCTTCCAGTATTTAACAGGCCAAAGAAGAGGGGGTCAACCTATTCTCCAAAGCACCTCAAGGTCGAACAAGAAGCAACGGATGGAAACTAATCAAGGAGAAAAGCAACCATTTAAGGAGAAATTTCCTGACAGTTAGAACAATTAATCAGTGGAACAACTTGCCTCCAGAAGTTGTGAATGCTCCAACATTGGAAGTTTTTAAAGAAGAGACTGGATAACAATTTGTCTGAAATGGTGTAGGGCAGTAATGGCTACCTTTTTGCTATTGTGTGCCAGGAGTCGGGGAAGCACGGGGGGGGGGAGGTTGCGTGCCCATACCCATAATTTTATGCATCCAGTCCCCCATGCATGTGTGTGCAACCCCCCCCACTTCCCGCGCTCCTGGCACGCGATGGTCTGGTGGGCCCATTTTTCTCTCTCCCCAGGCTCCAGAGCCTTTCTAGGAGTCTGGGGAGGGCAAAAACGGCCCACTGGCCAACTTCCGGTGGGCCCAGAAGGCCTGAAAACCAGTGCACACATGCGTGCTGGAGCTGAGCTCGCGTGCCCACTGATATGGTTATGTGTGCCACCTGTGGCATGCATGACATAGGTTCACCATCACAGGTATAGGGTTTCCTTCCTGAGCATGATGTTGGATGAGAAGACCTCCAAGACCCCTTCCAGTTCTGTTGTTCTGTACTGTGATGAGTGGACTTCAACTCCCAAATTCCTCATCTGAATACCGCAGAGGTTGAAAAACACTGGTGTAATGTATGGGAAGGTTTTCTTGCCAGCCACACAAATAAATTTTTGGTTGGCTATGTGGGGTTGGTGTATGTGCTCATTCAAAGCGTATTCTCCGTTTTACTCCATTGCAATTGCTTCCTCTCTTTTTTTCTAAGACGTGTAAGGTGACGCATATGCTTGCTCCCACTCTCACAATCATCACTGGCTCCCGGGGGTCTTCCGGGTGCGCTTCAAGGTTTTGGTTACCACCTTTAGAGCGCTCCATGGCTTAGGGCCTGGTTATTTACGGGACTGCCTGCTGCCACAAACGGCCTCCCACCGGCCGGTACGCTCTCACAGAGAGGGACTCCTCCGGGTGCCGTCGGCCAAACAATGTCAGCTGGTGGCCCCCGGGGGAGAGCCTTCTCTGTGGGGGCACCTACCATCTGGAACGAGCTCCCCCCGGAGATACGGAGGATCCCGGATCTGCGCATGTTTCGTCGTGCTCTCAAAACATTTTTATTTCAGCAGGCTGGCCTGGCCTAACTCTCCCTTTTAAATTTTTAAATCGTTTTAATCTGTTTTATAAATTGGGTGTTTTAAATTTGTTTTCGGCCAAAATATTTAATAATTTTAATGGATTTTTATCTGGAACAAGCTCCCCCCGGAGATACGGATGATCCTGGATCTACGCACCTTCCGCCGCTCTCTCAAGACCTTTTTATTTCACCAGGCTGGTCTGGCCTAACCTTTCCCATTCTCTTTTTAATGTAAATTTTAATTTGGGGTTTTAAATTTGTCTTGGGCTAAATTGATTTAATTCGATTTTACTTCTGGTCTTAAATTTTTGTATTCTATGTGTTTTATCCTGTGCCTGTTCACCGCCCTGAGTCCTTCGGGAGTAGGGCGGTATACAAATTAAATAAAATGAAAAATGAAAAAATGAAAATCCTGTGATTATACTAAGAGAAGTAAGGCAGAACTGGAACTCACAGCCTCCTGGTAGCTAGCCTGGTGTCTTAACCACGGCACCAAACTGGCACTCAGACAAAGGGATGAGGGATGTTGGAAATCTAGCTTGACTCTGCACTAACCTTTTCCAGCCTGGTGCTTTCCAATCTGTTGGATTATAACCTCCATGCTCCGTCACCCCAGCCACCATAGTTATGGTGAATAAATATGCTTCAAATTATTGTCCAACATATCTGGAAGATTTGGATCTTCTCTACTATTTCATTTAATCTTTTTTTCCCTTCAGTTTTCCCCCTCTCTTAAGGAGATTCATCTAGTGGGGCCAAGAAGAAGGGCCTTCTTTGGGGTGGCTCCTTCTTTGGAAAAATCATCCATATGGAAATAAGATTGGCCTCAATTTAGAGAGAAGAGAGGAGAGGAGAGGAGAGGAGAGGAGAGGAGGGAGTCAAGCTATTCTCAAAAGCACCTGAGGGCAGGACAAGAAGCAATGGGTGGAAACTAATCAAGGAGAGAAGCAACTTAGAACTAAGGAGAAATTTCCTGACAGAACAATGAATCAGTGGAACAACTTGCCTCCAGAAGTTGTGAATGCTCCATCACTGGAAGTTTTTAAGAAGATGTTGGATAACCATTTGTCTGAAGTCGTGTAGGGTTTCCTGCCTAAGCAGGGGGTTGGACTAGAAGACCTTCAAGGTCCCTTCCAAGTTTGTTATTCTAATTCTATATTGTAGGAGAGGAGAGAACAGGAGAAAGAGGGGGGAGAGGGAGGGAAGGAGGGAGGAAGGGAGAGAGAGAGAGAGAGAGAGAGAGAGAGAGAGAGAGAGAGAGAGAGAGAGAGAGAGAGAGAGAGAAAGACAGACAGAAAAAGAAAGAAAGAAAGAAAGAAAGAAAGAAAGAAAGAAAGAAAGAGAGAGAGAGAGAGAGAGAAAGAAAGAAAGAAGGAAGGAAGGAAGGAAGGAAGGAAGGAAGGAAAGAAGGAAAGAAGGAAAGAAGGAAAGAAAGAAAGAAGGAAAGAAAGATAAAGATGATAGGCAAAATTATCTTGCTTGATTAGGGAAAAATCAAACCAGGAACCTTGAAATTGAGAATTTCTCAGACAGAGGCGACAAATAAATCACACAGATTCCATTTCATGCATGTTTTCACCCATTAAGACATTCCTCTAGTCTAGTGGACTCCACAGCTGCCTTCTCTTGACCCTGTTCCCATAAAGCAAATCTTATTTTCCCAACCCAGATCCTTTTAATTCTGTTTCCCCCCACTTCGAAGCCAGAAACAGACGTTCCAGAGGACTAGGAATAGAGGAAGGAGTCCCCGAATAACAAGAATAACAAGAGTTCGGAAGGCACCTTGGAGGTCTTCTAGTCCAACCCCTTAGGAGACCCTTTCAGGGCAAAGGGCTGTCGCCTGTCTTCTTGAAAAAAAACCTCTAATGTTGGAGCAACCACAACTTCTGGAAGCAAATCAGTCCCACAGATTAAATGTTCTCGCTGTCAGGAAATTTCTCCTTATTTCTAGGTTACAAAAAGGTTACACCAGGATATGAAAGGAAGTTGCACGAAGGACGAAGGAGCGAGAAGTAGAAGAAACAGGAAAGTGGGGTCTTGAAAATCTGGGGATGGGTGAGCTTGGAAATGCCTCCCTTCTAGAACCAAAAAAGATAACCAGTTCATTATTTTACCTTGTATGAGAGCCCCGCAGCAAACCAGAAGAACAAGGACGGTGAAGAAAGCTTGTTGGGTCATCTCTGCTTTGTGTCCCCTTTCCTGCTTGTGATCCAGACAGAGAAGAGATGTTCTTACCCCGGTGAACAACTAATTTATTGCCTGAATTCACCCACTGATAGTCTTCAGGGAATTCCCATCCTACTCACTTTCACTTCCCAATTCATTTTTTTTACCTTAGCAAACAAATCATTTTGTGGGTCCTGACCCAAGCACACACCCACACTTAATTGTGTACTGCAATTTCTGTTTTCCAAAAACAAACAAACATACAAACACAAACTGCGCTTCGCTTTTCGTTCTACTCTTTCCCTCCACTTCTTCCTTTTCCCCCCCGTTTTTTTTCTTATTTCTTTTGTCGCCAAGAAAGCTGTGTGCAGGGATTTCTACGGTATCGTAGAATCGACAATCGGCCCGAGAGAGAGAGAGCAGCAATCTTTCCTATTCATTTAAATTGCGGATGATCGCAATGTTTGGAATTTTGATATTCTAAGATAGGATGCGGTTTGGATTAGGGCCGTGCGAACTCGGTGGTTTGTGTTTTATTCAAAACATTGTCGCTAAAAAAAACCACGGTCTGGCACAAAGTATGAATCAAGACTGTTGGCTCAGTTTAATTCACCTGTTTATTCTCATTCCGGTGAAGTCTACACAATTTAAAGCTGTTACGTTTTTTAAAAAAATACTGGTCCAATTGCTCTCATTGGCTCCAATTTTTTTTTTTTAATTTGATTTATATGCCGCCCTTCTCCGGAGACTCAGGGCGGCTTACAATGCGTTAAGCAATAGCCTTCATCCTTTTGTATATTTACACAAAGTCAGTTTATTGCCCCCACAATCTGGGTCCTCATTTTACCTACCGTAGAAAGGATGGAAGGCTGAGTCAACCTTGAGCCTGGTGAGATTTGAACTTGCAGTAATTGTAGGCAGCTGATGTTAATAACAGTGCTTTAGTCTGCTGTGCCACCAATTTTCCTGGTTTTCAGCCAAGAGAAATAAATAAATATTGATATTAAATAATAAAAGAAAAGAATTAGTTTTTATAATTTTAAGTATTTTTTTTTCATACACTGAAAAATACAGGTAGTCCGTGAATTCGTACAGTGACTGTTTAAAGTTACAACAGCATTATACAAAGTGGCTTATGAGTGTTTTTCACACTTACGACCGTCATCCCCACAGTCACGTGATCAAAATTCAAATGCTTGACAAAGGATTCATACTTATGACGGTTGCCGGGTCCCGGAATCATGTGATCCACCTTTTGTGACCTTCTGACAAACAAAGTCAATGGGGAAGCCAGATTCACTTAACAACCATATTACTAACTTAACAACTGCATTGATTCACTTAACAACGGTGGCAAGAAAGTTAGAACAAAACTCACTTAACAACTGTCTCATTTGGCCACATAAAATTTGGACTTTATTGTTATTGTAAGTCAGGGACGCCCTGTAGTTGAAATAGTTGAGTCCTTCCTTCTCATTAGGTGGCCAAAGTATTTGAGTTTCACCTTCAGGATCTGGCCTTCTAAAGAGCAGTCAGGGTTGATCTCCTCTAGGACTGACCGGTTGGATCGCCTTGCAGTCCAAGGGACTCGCAGGAGTCTTCTCCAGCACCAGAGTTCAAAAAAAAGTAGCATAGGCCTATACAATTTGGGTTTCTGCCACAAAGACGAGGGAGTCAAGCTATTCTCCAAAGCACCAGAAGGCAAGACAAGATGCAATGGGTGGAAACTAATGAAGGAGAGAAGCAATTTAGGAGAAATTTCCTGACAGCTAGAACAATTCGTCAGTGGAACAACTTGCCTGCAGAAGTTGTGGATGCTCCAACACTGGAAGTTTTTAAGAAGAGATTCGACAACCATTTGTCTGAACTGGTGTAGGGTTTCCTGCCTAAGCAGGGGGTTGGACTAGAAGACCTCCCAGGTCCCTTCCAACTCTGTTATTCTATTCTATTCTATTCTATTCTATTCTAGTCTAGTCTAGTCTAGTCTAGTCTAGTCTAGTCTAGTCTAGTCTAATCTAGTTTGGTCTACCTTGAAGTGTCCCTTGAGCCAGCAAACCACTGAAGCGGCACAATGTTTTCAAGAACCGCTAAGGCCACACATCATTAATGTAGGTAGTCCTCACCAGTTCGTTTAGTGACCGTTCGAAGGCACTGAAAAAAGTTACTTAGGACCGTTTTTCACACTTACGACAGCATCCCCCATGGTCAGGTGATCAAAATTCAGACGCTTGGGAATTGACTCACATTGATGACGATTGTAGTGTCCCAGGGTCATGTGATTCCCTTTTGCGGCCTTCTGACAAGCAAAGCCATTGGGAAAACCGGACTCGCTTAACAACCGTGTTAGTAATTTAACAACTGCAACGCTCCACTTAACAACAGTAGCAAGAAAGTTCTTAACATGGAGCAAAATTCACTGAACCAATGTTCCACTTAGCGACAAAAATTTGGGGCTCGGTTGTGGTCGTAAGTCAAGGACTACCTGTATACAGTTGGTCTTCCTCAGTTCCTGGAGGTACAACTTCAGCATTTGGGGAGGAAGGACAAGGGGGAGCTACAATTTTTAATGACAGCCAGTCGATTTGTAAGCACAACTTCCAACTTGTATAAAATCTGACTTAAAGGCAGAGTTAGGAATTTGTTCTTAACCCAGGAAGTGCCTATAAATAAAATTATTATCTTGAAATGCGGTTGTGTGTATAATGTGGAAACCTTGGGGAAAACCTTCCTTTGTCCTTTGCCAAATCTCTCTCTCTCTCTCTCTCTCTCTCTCTCTCTCTCTCCCAGGTTAAATATTTATTTTTCTAAAGCTCAGAAATGGACACCACACCGTCATAAGCCTTTCATCTGTTTAACAAGGAAGGCAAATCGCCTCTACAGGTAGTCCTCGACTTACGACCACAATGGAGCCCCCCAAATTTCTGTTGCTAAGTAAGGCATTCGCTGAGGGAGTTTTGCCTCATTTTACGACCTTCCTTGCCACAGTTGTTAAGTGAATCACTGCAGATGTTAAGTCAGTAACACGGTTAAGTGAAATCTGGCTTCCCCGTTGACTCTGATGGTCAGAAAGTTCGCTAAAGGGGATCACATGACCCCGGGGACACTGCAATGGTCATAAATCTGAGTCAGTGGCCAAGTATCTAAATTTTGACCATGTGACCATGGGGAGGCTGCCACGGTGAAAAATAGTCGTAAATCACTTTTTTCAGTGCTGTTGTAACTTCAAATGGTCACTAAACAAACTGTCGTAAGTGGAGGACTACCTGTACAGGCAGTCCTCGACTTACAACCACACTCGAGCCCAAAATTTTTGTTCCTAACATTTGTAAAATGAATTTTGCTTCATTTTACGACCTTCCTTGCCATTGTTTTTAAGACAATCACTGCCCTTGTTAAATTAGCAACACGGTTGTTAAGTAGATTTCTCCACTGACTTTGCTCGTCAGAAGGGGATCACATAATCCCGGAACACTACAACGGTCATAAATGTGAAGCAGTTCCCAAGTATTGGAATTTTGATCACCTGACCATGAGGGATGCTGTCGTAAGAACGAAAAACGGCCATAAGTCACTTTTTTCAGTGCCGTTTCAGCTTCAAATGGTCACTAAAAGAACTGTTGTAAATCGAGAACTACCTGTACTCAATTTTATCTGTAAAATGTCCCTTTAATCCAAGAGCCTGCCTAATTTGATTGACAGTAGTGTTTTTCCTCCTTGATGGCTGCAGCATCTGGGGCTTATGTGCACATGTGAATAGTTCCTAGGATGTTAGAGGCAAGACTTTTATTCTTCCCTTCAAGTATCCTGTGCTTGAATAAATAATATTTAGATACAGATAGGATTGGAGCTCAGATGTGTGTCTGAAAGAATTTGCATCCTTTTATTCAAAACCCAGGTGGGACTGAGAAAGTATAATTTAAATTCTCCAGAGCAAGGCTTCCCCAGTAAATATAAAATTTATTATGGTTCCTAGTCTGTCTGTCTGCCGGGGGAGAATGTAGATATTCTGCACTGGATTTATTTTCCCCTCTAGACAAGCAGAAAGGAAGGCAGGAAATATAGAATTTAATAAACCTAGGGCCAGTCACCAAAAAAAAGGAGCAGCTGTGCAATCATGCGATTACATAAAGAGGGAAAGTTTGAACGAGAAAGTCCCTTTCAAAAGTCTATCGATATAGGCAATTTAGTGATATACAGTAAAAAGAGTTTATTGGTAGGAATCAAGAAGACAGTAATGTCCCATAATTCCAAATAATAATCTAGCTAATCCACTTGTTTATTGCCTGCCTGAGATACACTAAGTAGAGGTAGTTTTCAAGTTATGGCCACAATCGAGCCCAACATTTACGTTGCTAAGTGAAACATTGGTTAAGTGAAACGTTAGCTCCATTTTACGACTTTTCTTGCCACTGTTGTTAAGTGAATCATTGCAGCTGTTAAGTTAGTAACATGGTTGTTACGTGAATCTGAGTTTCCCCATTGATATTGTTTGTCAGAAGGTCGCAAAAGGGGATCACATGACCCCGGGACACTTTACCCGTCATAAATACATGCCGGTGTAGGACATGAGCAGACTGAGTCCGAGGGAGGGGTCAAACTCATCATAAATCAAATCTCTGCGTGCCTGCAAAAGATCTAAACCCACCTTGAATGCCTTCTTATCTCCCGCTCATTTCCCTTATCTGTTAGTCGGCCAGATTCTTGTAGAGCACTTAAGCTTGCAATATATCTTTATACTCATTTGAATTGCCTAAATCTCCCAATTTCCCAGCGCATCACAGCCAGTGGCCAAAAACATCCAAATTTTGATCACGTCACCATGGGGCCTCTGCAACGGTCATAAGTGTGCAAAATGGGCAGTGCTGTTGTAACTTCAGACGGTCCCTAAATGAAGTGTTGTAAGTCAAGGACTAGTGAAAGCCAATTACTTCAGGGAAATCGACTGTTTCTTTGCCCACTTAAAGGGAAAGATCCTGTCAGAGCTCTTTGACGTAGGCCAACTAAGGAAACCGATACCACAAGAAATTTTGCCCAGACTTGCCTGGAGTTGAGCAACATCCGAATTGAAATAAATAAAATACCAGACTCCTACTACATTGGCATAGCCTCTAATGCAGATAATCTTCCCTTTGTGACCACAAGCAGAACCAGAATTTCTACTGCTAAACCAGACCGTTGTAAAGGGAGTTTCAATCTTACAACCTTTTCCCTCGCCGTTGTTAAGTAAACCATGGCAAACTGTTAAATCAATCAACTGTGGGAAGCCGCCACGCCCCCCCACCCCCCCCGAAGAATGAAATATTTTGGGGGATATTAAAAGAGGCAGAATATTATATTTCCCCAAAGGAGCAATGGAGAAACATGGTCTTAGAGGCAGAAAGCAGCCCCCCAGTCTTTCTTAATAGCCCACAGCAGATGCCAGCGCTTAAGGAGATAACGAGCGTATTTTTTATTTATTTATTTATTTATATGCCGCCCTTCTCCGGAGACTCAGGGCGGCTTACAATGCATTAAGCAATAGCCTTCATACTTTTGTATATTTATACAAAGTCAGCTTATTGCCCTCACAAACTGGGTCCTCAATTTACCTACCTTAGAAAGGATGGAACTCTGAGTCAACCTTGAGCCTGGGGAGATTCAAATTTGCAGTAATTGCAGGCAGCTGAATGTTAATAACAGGCTATTAGTCTGCTGCGCCACCAGGCTCTATTGAAAGAGGAGGCCCGCTATCTAAATGGCTCCATTCATAAGCAAAGCAAATACTGCCTGGCAGAAATCCATTCAAGACAGGATATTTCAAAACAGCAATTTTGACAGCTAAGAAAAGCAAAGTGATAGGATTAGAGCAAGCAGCCCCTCACCCCGAAAAAAAAATCTAACACAGGACATAAGCCATTCGCCACAATAAGAATTACCCACCACCATTTAGCAAAAGACACAAGCTCCTTCATTGCGCAAGACTCCACCCCCCACCCCGAACAGTTCAAACTTCAAAGTCACAGAAAACCTATAAAGATCCATCCACTCATTCAACCAGAACTACATGCTTCATGATTCAGCTTCATCAATAAACCAATTTTGGTGTCACTATACTACTTAAAAGAAGTTGAGACTTGGGGAAGAAGTTCCAGAGAAGAGCAACTAAGATGATTAAAGGTCTGGAGAGACTAAACCATATGAAGAACGGCTGCAGGTTTTGGGGTCTGGCTAGTGAGGTCTAAAGAAAAGAAGAATTAGGGGTGACATGACAGCAGTGTTTCAATATCTGAGGGGCTTCCACGAAGAAGAGGGAGTCAAGCTGTTCTCCAAAGCAGCTCAGGAAAGGACAAGAAGCAACGGATGGAAACTAATCAAGGAGAGAAGCAACCTGGAATTAAGGAGAAACTTCCTAACAGTGTGGACAATTAACCAGTGGAACAGCTTGCCACCAGAAATCGTGGGCACTCCATCACTGGAGGTTTTTAAGAAGAGACTGGACAGTCACTTGTCTGAGATGGTATAAGTTCTCCTGCTTGAGAAGAGGGCTGGACTAGAAGATCTCCAAGGTCCCTTTCACCTCGATTCTATTCCATTCCATTCCATTCTATTGAGAGCCAATGTGCTGTAGTGGTTAAGGCATCCGGCTGGAAAGAAGATTGTGAGCTCCGGTTTGTCGTAGGCATGAAGCCAGCTTGGTGACCTTGGGCCAGTCACTTCCTCTCAACCCTAGGAAAGAGACCGTGGCAAACCACTTCTGAAAAAAATGGCAGGAAGTCCGCAGAGATCTGTCTGGGCCGTTTCCAAAAATCAGACATGATTGAACAGAAAGGGGGAAAAAAGAAGTAAGATAAATTGTTTGACTAATTCTTTTCTGCTGGGAATAGTGAAGATGGCCATTTTCCAGGGAATTTGTTGTGAATAACCAGCTAACATTCGCTGTCCTGGTCTTCCCTGCCAATCTAAATGCCAGGTAGAATTTAAATGTATGTCTCAGGAGTGGGTGTTAGCACAGGGGTGAAATCCAGCAGGTTCTGACAGGTTCTGGAGAACCGGTAGCGGAAATTTTGAGTAGTTCGGAGAACCAGCAAATACCACCTCTGGCTGGCCTCAGAGTGGGGTGGGAATGGAGATTTTGCAATATCCTTCCCCCAGGAGTGGGGAGGGAATGGGGATTTTGCAGTATCCTTCCCCTGCCACGCCCACCAAGCCACTCCCACCAAGCCACGCCACGCCCACCACGCCACGCCCACAGAACCGGTAGTAAAAAAAAATTTGGATTTCACCACTGTGTTAGCATGTACGTTCAGAAGATTTCCCAGGGCTCTTCTCCTAGATAGAAATTAAAAATAATAGCTGGGCTATCAACATAACAATTTTAAATTGGGTTTTAAATTCCTGGGGTTTTAAATTGAGCCAAATTCATTTAATAATTTTAAACTATTTTAATTGATGCTGTCTTGTGTTTTTAATAGGCTGTACACCGTCCTGAGTCCTTCGGGAGAAGGGCGGTATAGAAATAAAATTATTTATTTATTTATTTGTTTGTTTGTTTGTTCTTTGAAAAAAAGAAAAAAAGCAACTTTTGGGGAAATAGAGCAAGATCTTTCTGTGCCTGAACTGACAAAGCCGGCGGATATTCCACCTTCCCAACAGCTGGCATTTCCAATAAATTGGGGTGTTACAAAATACAGATGGTCCTTCCATCAATTCATTTAGCGACCGTTCAAAGATACAATGGCATTTTTCACACGGCCTTTGCAACATTCCCGCGGTCACGTGATCAAAACGGCTTGGCAACGGCCTGGGATTTATAACGGTTGCAATGTCCAGGTGTGTGTGTCATGTGATTGCCTTTTGTGACCTTCTGACAAGAGACTACGTCACAGAATAACAGAGTTGGGAGGGACTTTGTAGGTCTCCTAATAAGCCAACCCCTTCCTCAAGCAGGAGACCCAAGGATCTCCAACCTTGGCTACATTAAGATTTGTGGACTTCAACTCCCAGAATTCTGGGAATTGAAGTCCACAAGTCTTAAAGTCGCCAAGGCTGGAGATCCTTGGGATAGGCCAGGGTCTCCTGTTTGAGCAGGGGGTTGGATTAGAAGACTTCTAATGGCCTTCCAATTCTGTTATTCTATTATGTAGTCCCTTGTTCTTGTAGCATAATATCCTGTGACTAATGGTTTCGCCTTTTCTCCTTTCCACTTGCCTCCTTTGGGAGAGAAATCAATTTTAGAGTGGAGTGGAGTGGAGTGGAGTGGAGTGGAGTGGAGTGGAGTGGAGTAGGGTAGGGTAGAGTAGAGTAGAGTAGAATAGAATAGAATAGAATAGAATAGAATAGAATAGAATAGAATAGAATAGAATAGAATAGAATAGAAAATATGGAGTGGAGTGGAGTGGAGTGGAGTGGATGGAGTGGAGTGGAGTGGAGTAGAATAGAATAGAATAGAATAGAATAGAATAGAATAGAATAGAATAGAATAGAAGAATAGAAAATATGGAGTGGAGTGGAGTGGAGTGGAGTGGAGTAGCGTAGAATAGAGTAGAATAGAGTAGAATAGAGTAGAATAGAGTAGAATAGAGAGTAGATTAGATTAAGTAGAATAGAGTAGAGTAGAGTAGAGTAGAGTAGAGTAGAATAGAATAGAATAGAATAGAATAGAATAGAATAGAATAGAATAGAATAGAATAGAATAGAATAGAATAGAATAGAATAGAAAATATGGAGTGGAGTGGAGTGGAGTGGAGTGGAGTAGAGGAGAGGAGAGGAGAGGAGAGGAGAGGAGAGGAGAGGAGAGGAGAGGAGAGGAGAGGAGAGTAGAATTTTTTTTGGGCTAAGTGTGATTGGAGACACAAGGAATTTGTCTTTGATGCATATGCTCTCAGTGTACATAAAAAGACAAGATACATTTGTCAAATACCATAAGGTACAACACTTAATGATAGTCATAGAGTACAAATAAGCAATCAAATCATACTAGGAAACAATCAATATAAATCGTAAGGATACAAGCAACAAAGTTACAGTCATGCAGTCATAAATGGGAGGAGATGGGTGATAGGAACGATGAGATGATTAATAATAATAGTAATGCGGACTTAGCAGAGCTGGGTTCTACTTACCTTTACTACCGGTTTGCAACGGGACCGCACGCATGCGCAGATCGTCAATTATGATGTCCGGGCGGGTGGGCAGAGCCTCCTGCCACTTTTACTACCGGTTCTGAAGAACTGGAGAGAACTGGGAGCAACCCACCACTGGGACTTAGCGAATAATAATAAGAGCTGTGGTGGTGCAGCAGACTAAAGTGCTTTTAAGTAGCACCAGCTGCCTGCAATTAGTGCGAGTTCAAATCTCACCAGGCTCAAGGTTGACTCAGCCTTCCATCCTTTCGAGGTAGGTAAAATGAGGACCCGGATTGTGGGGGCAATAAGCTGACTTTGTATAAAAAAGAACACCGCTTGGGGGGGCCGAAAGCCCTACTAAGCAGGTATATACAAAAGTATGAAGGCTATTGCTTAACGCATTGTAAGCCGCCCTGAGTCTCCGGAAAAGGGCGGCATATAAATCGAACCAATAAATAAATAAATAAATAAATAAATAAATAAATAAATAAATAAATAAATAAATAAATAGTTTGACAGTGCTGAAGGAATTATTTCTTTAGCAGAGTGATGGCGTTCGGGAAAAAACTGTCCTTGTGTCTAATTGTTCTGGTGTGCAGTGCTCTATAGCGTCGTTTTGAGGATAGGAGTTGAAACAATTTATGTCCAGGATGTGAGCGGTCTGTAGATATTTTCACAGCCCTCTTTTTGACAATTTCACAACATTATAAAGTGCCTGGTTCCCCTTCCCTCTCCTTCATTTCCATTTTCCACAGTCTAGAACATTAGAGGCCAGTTCTCGATTTTCTGCTGTGTGACACCCTCCATGTCTGAATCCTTCTCTTTTCAAGGTGGCCCTTGACCAGCTATTTCAATCTTTCTTCATTGATCCCCTGATCATCTCCACTGCCTTTCCAGGTTACCTGAATCCTTCCTAATGAGCATCTCCCAATCAGCTTAGTATGTCATCAGTTGAATGTCATCTTTGCTTCCTTTGGATGGCCTCCAAGGCTGAGACATCACGAAAGCAGATGTTACAGCAAACCAGAAACTGATCGAAAGTAACTACAGGGAAGGAACAGTCATAGGAAAGCACGCCCACACAACAATCCCACGATGACAAAATGCTCACTCTCAAAATTTGGAAAGAAGGAAAAGAAGGAAGAACATCATAGAAATATCATTCCTCCTACTCCTACTCCTACTCCTACTCCTACTCCTACTCCTACTCCTACTCCTACTCCTACTCCTACTTCTCCTCCTCCTCATGTACAGATACTTATTTGTCACAAATTAGTATTTGGAGGGGACAGACAAATAACTCAAAGCAGGGAACATATGCAACAGATCTTCCTCCTCCTATTTTCCCTGGGGATTTGGACTGAGAGAGAGGACACCCAGCTGGCTTTCATGCCAAAGGCAGGACTAGAACTCACAGGCTCCTGGTGATTGGCCAAAGTCACCTAATTGGCTTTCATGCCTAAGGCAGGACTAGAACTCACAGGCTCCTGGTGATTGCCCCAAAATCACCCAGCTGGCTTTCATGCGTAAGGCAGGACTAGAACTCACAGGCTCCTGGTGATTGCCCCAAAATCACCCAGCTGGCTTTCATGCGTAAGGCAGGACTAGAACTCACAGGCTCCTGGTGATTGGCCCAAAATCACCCAGCCAGCTTTCATGCCTAAGGCAGGACTAGAACTCACAGGCTTCTGGTGATTAGCCAAAGTCACCTAATTGGCTTTCATGCCTAAGGCAGGGCTAGAACTCACAGGCTCCTGGTGATTAGCCAAAATCACCAAATTGGCTTTCATGCCTAAGGCAGGGCTAGAACTCACAGGCTCCTGGTGATTGGCCCAAAATCACCCAGCCAGCTTTCATGCCTAAGGCAGGACTAGAACTCACAGGCTCCTAGTGATTGGCCCAAAGTCAACCAATTGGCTTTCATGCGTAAGGCAGGACTAGAACTCACAGGCTCCTGGTGATTGGCCCAAAATCACCCAGCCAACTTTCATGCCTAAGGCAGGACTGGAACTCACAAGTTCCTGGTGGTTGGTCCAAAGCCACCCAATTGGGTTTCATACCTAAGCCAGTACTAGAACTTACTGTCTCCCAGTTTTTAGCCTGGTGCCTAGAAATAACCACTAGACTAAACTGGCTGTTATTGAACAGCTCCAGATAGTCTCTACGATAAAAATGGTGCTAGGAGAAGAGGAGAAACACTCCTTCAAACAAAGAAGAGCTAAAGAAGACTTGACAATCTTGTTATCTGAAGGACCACCTGCTCCTTCAGTCTTCCACCTGTCCCGTCCGTTGGGGACTGCTATCTGATATGCTTCAGAAGGAGCTTTCTCCGTACGTAACCATCCCACCCTTTGGAATGCTCTTCCGCAGAGATTCAATCAGCTCCATCTCATCTGAATTTTGGGAAAGCTGTTAGAATCTCCTTGTTCCATCTGGCACATAAAGAGGAGCTTTAATTGATGGTTGTGAACAGATTGGGTTTGTCATTTTTGTCCGTTGGTTCTTTTATCTATTTTTGCAGGGTGTTTCCACACCCTAACTCTAACCCTAACCTTTTTTAAACTTTGATTTTAATCATGATGTGACTGTTAGAGGTATTGAGGATCCAGAGGCCAGCAAATAAATAGATAAACAAACAAACAAACAAACATCCTGACAGAATATTTTTATTTAATTTATATTCCACCTATTTTTGTAAACAACTCAAGGCAGTCGACATATCCAAAATGCTTTCCTCCTCCTATTTTCCCCACAACAACAAACCTGTGAGGTGAGACTGAGTGAGACAAACTAGTCCAAAGTCACCCAGCCAGGTTTCATACCTAAGGTGGGACTAGAACTCACCGTCTCCTGGTGATTGGCTGAAAGTCACCCAGCCGGCTTTCATGCCTAAAGTGAGACTAGAACTCACAGTCTCCTGAGAATTGGCCCAACATCATCCAGCTGGCTTTCATGGCTAAGACTAGAACTCACAGTCTCCTGGTGATTGGTCCAGTCACCCAATCATCTTTTGTGCCTAAGACAAGACTAGAACTCACCATCTCCTGGTTTCTAGCCTGGTGCCTTAACCCCTTGACCAAAACGGCTCTTGCCAAGGAGACTATATGGATGTAGACATGGAATTACTAGGTGCTGAGTTATACCTAGCAGGCCATGTTTACATTCAATGCATTTTTCCTCAACTTTCCATAAACAACATCAAGGGTACAGCATGTGGCTCCTTGAACGGGGTCTGTCATATAATCCCTAAAGTTAAACAGAAATCTTTAGCATGTGGAAAATTGTGTGTATGTATGTATGTCTTGTGTGGTGTATGTTGTCCCTCAATGCCTGCTGAGCACTGCTGTTTTGAAAGAGGAAGGAAGTCATTTAAAACATGGTTTTTGATTTTTCCCATGTGGGTAATTCTATGAAGAAAGAGAGAGGAGGAGGAGGAGGAGGAGGAGGAGACAGGGAGTTCTGCGAAGAAAGTTTTGGAGAATCAGTCAACATGGGACTTGAATCTTGGAAATGAAACAAAAAGTACTTTTCCCCCTGGGAGGGTTGAAATGAGGAATAACTGTAGGAACCTATGGTCTTTATGAAAAACCCCAGTTGTTTACCCATTTTTCTTGCTTACAAATCACACGTTGCTAACTGGAGAGAAGAGGATTACATAAGGTCAGAATAATTTAGAGCTTCGGAAGGAAATTCTTCTTGTTTTACTGAAGTTTCTGGTTCTGGGGGTAGGAGTGGGGGAATTACATCTGGTCCAGATTTCAACATCTCACAGCTGCTTTGGGATAGGATCGCTAGGAATGCAACTTTATTTTAGAGAAATAAAGTAAGTTAATTTGCAAATGTAAGTAGGTTGTATAACACAATTGAGTAGATTTCTACTCCTTGGACCCGTTTGCATGCCAAGCCTTGCCAAATGCTATGTAGGAAACATTTTGGGGGTCCACAGACATGACCTTCTCAAAATATCTCTAGGCCACAAGCACTGTGGTCTTTGTGGTTAAACATGGACTTTAATATAATAAGACTTAGGCTGGGGATTTTCCCGAAACCAGCCACCCAGTTCTGCTAAATGGAAGCATTATTACAAATTGAAACTCTGGGTTTTTCCATAAGGTTTTACTAACTCCTTTCGGGCATGGTGGTAGATGTTCTGATGTTCTCCATAGTCAATTCACCCCAAAAATGATAGAGAATGAGCCGTGTTGTGATTATGGAATTATATAGGCCCAGATTAAAAGTTGTTCATTCAAATACTGGGTGTTAGAAAAGAACTGTCAATTCTTCTAACAATAAAAGGTAAAGGTAAAGGTTCCCCTCACATATATGTGCTAGTCGATCCCAACTCTAGGGGGCGGTGCTCATCTCCATTTCAAAGCCGAAGAGAAGATGCCCGAAGACATCTCCGTGGTCATGTGGCCAGCATGACTCAACGCCAAAGGCGCACAGAACGCTGTTCCCTTCCCACCAAAGGTGGTCCCTATTTTTCTACTTGCATTTTTTTACCTGCTTTCGAACTGCTAGGTTGGCAGAAGCTGGGACAATAACGGGAGCTCACCCCATTACGCGGCCCTAGGGATTTGAACCGCTGAACTGCCGACCTTTCGATCGACAATAAAATATTATTCTATTCTATTCTATAATATAATATATAAGAGAAGAGAATATTTGCAGCTCGGGGTTGAAAATGAGGTGTCCTTGGTGGTCTCTGAGCTTGGTGGCTTTCTTGCAGACGTTTCATGACCCAACTAGGTAATATCATCAGTGCTAGAAGAAGTGGGGTTTACTACTCTCTGTTTATATACAAGTATATTAACACTTTTGGTACCAACACTAACAGGGCAAGTCTCAACACCTTTTTTTCTATCATCGTGACCAGAACTGGATGCCATATTCCACACTAGTGTTGTCACTAGTGCAGTGTAAAACAGTAGTAACACTAGACAATCATGTATCTGGCTCCAGTTACCTATGGCTTGAGCAAATATCTGAAGAGTCCTAAATGCCAGCTTCCTTGGATCTGGAGAGATGCACTGGCCAGTAGCTGGATTAGATGATTTCTGAGGTCATTTGGACTCCACAATTCTATGATTTTTAGGATGTATGGACCCCAGCATTTGCCTGAATGTCCTAGTGCTTACACTAACAGAATAACAGAGCTGGAAGGGACCTTGGAGGTCTTCTAGTCCAACTCTCTGCTCAACCCTATACCATTTCAGACAAATGGTTGTCTAATCTCTTCTTCAGTGTTGGAGCACCCATAACTTCTGAAGGCAAGCCATTCCACGAATTAATAGTTCTGCCAGGGAATTTCTCCTTAGTTCTAGACTGGTTCTCTCCTTGATTAGTCTTCATCCATTGCTTCTTGTCCTGCCTTCAGGTGCCTTGAAGAGTAGGTTGACTCCCATCTTCTTTGAGGAAGCTCCTGAGATATTGGAACACAGCTAACATGTCACCCCTAGTCCTTCTTTTCATTAAATTAGACATACCCAATTCCTGCAACTGTTCTTCATATGTTTTAGCCTCCAGGACCCTAAACTGTCCAAACCATCATGTAGTGACACAAGCCGAATCCACCTTCCAGTGCTGCATTAACCATAATCTCCTTGGCACTTGTTGTGGCCTGCCAGCAGCCCACGAAGCTAGAAGCGGAGTCAGACAGTGAAGAGGCTGGGGAGGACCATGGGCCAGTCCTGGAGTCTGGGGAAGGCCCAGACAAGGACTCTGGGTCGAAGGCCGAGATGGAGGCAGCGCCATCTGGGAGTGATGCACGGACTCCGGAACCTCCAGAGTTGGACAACAGAGAGGCAGAGGAATATGAGGAGCCTGTTCCTAGTGCCTGCATGCGCAGAGCTGCCAGAAGGCAAGAGCAGCTAAAGCAAAAAGGACGACTCGGGAGTAAGGCCAGGAGATGATTGGCCCCTCCAATAAGGCTTAAAAGAGCAGCAAAGGCTCTTGGGCTCTTTGTAGGAAAGCAGCATTGCTAAATCTGTTTTCCAGTCGGCGTCTCTTGTTTCTGAACTTCGTGGGTGGGGCTTTGCCCGAATAGTCGTCTGGACTATTGTAATGCTTTCTACATGGGGCTCCCCTTGAGGTGCACTCGGAGGCTCCAACTGCATAGAGTGTGGCCGCGCGGGTGGTTATGGGAGCAACGTGGAGTTCCCATGTAACACCTCTCCTGCGCGAGCTGCACTGGCTCCCGGTGGTCTTCCGAGTGCGCTTCAAGGTTCTGGTTACCACCTTTAAAGCGCTCCATGGCTTAGGACCTGGTTATCTACGGGACCGCCTGCTACCACCAATAGCCTCCCACCAGCCAGTACGCTCCCATAGAGAGGGGCTCCTCCGGGTGCCGTCAGCTAAACAATGTCGACTGGCGGCCCCCAGGGGGAGAGCCTTCTCTGTGGGGGCACCTACGATCTGGAACGAGCTCCCCCCGGAGATACGGAGGATCCCGGATCTGCGCACCTTCCGTCGCGCGCTTAAGACTTTTTTATTTCATCAAGCTGGCCTGGCGTAAATCTTCTCCCTTTTAAATATAAATTTTAATTTGTTTTAAATTATGGGGTATTTTAAATTCAGCCAAATTATTTAATTCGTTTTTAATCTATTTTAAATTTTTTATATTTATGTGTTTTAGCTTGTGGCTGTTCACCACCCCGAGTCCTTCGGGAGAAGGGCGGTATAGAAATTTAATAAAATAAATAAATAAAATAAATTTGCCAAGAAAGGCCTTTGGCAGGGTGCCAAAGCAGATAAAGATTTGTGATAAACCCGAAGGACTTTTCCTGAAGGACTTGTTTTAGAATTAATTTGGACTAAACTGGGAATGAAGTCGTTCTCAGCTGTTATAATAAAGTAATTTTGTTTGAGACTAATTGTGTCCTGTAATGACTAAGTGAGCCTAGGTCACAACAGGACTAATAATTTCCCCCCACCTTTGCATTCTCAGACAGCTTTTGCTCAGAAGGAAAGGCAAGCATGTGTTCTCATGAATGAATAGCTGGGCAGATCAGGTTGTCACAACAACCAATCCCAAACACACCACGGTCTCCTGCGTGCCTCTGGGAACACAATCGAGTTGTCGCCTCTCCCGCAGAATTAAAGCCCGCTGCTAGATGCAGACTTAGAAAGGTGCGAGCCGCCCAATCGCAAAACAACATTTCCAGACAATATTTGCACTGTTGGTGTGGACACGGATGCCAGATCACACCTCTGCTTTTCGCTGCTGGTATGTTTCTTTTTTATAAAACTTCAGCGACAAATGTCAAGGATGGTAGCTCTAAATATATTTGTCTGAGAACAAGGTCCAAGAGGTAGAAATAATTGGATTTGTGCGGCAGCCATCCTAGGGGGGAACACAGTGTGATATTATTCTGTTAAAAAACAAAAGCAAAATAGCATCTTTGTTTAATTGAATAAGCTTTGGTATAAAGTTTATTTATTTGTATTTATTTATTTATCCGTCCTTAACATGGACTATGTCACGTTCACAGGAAGAGAGACGGCCTCGTTTCTCGGTCCAGTATTAAGCTGCGCAGAGATCAGCTGGGGATGCCTAGAAAAATTCATCTGATGTATAACTACCACTTTGTCAACTGTTTTAAAAGAATCACCAGAATCAGCAATCTCCCCAAATTGTGTGTATGTGTGTGGGGAAGGAGAATGTGCCGTTTTTAACGAAGATAATGTATTTTTAAGCATACTTACGGGATTAAGAATGAGTATGAAAATAGAACTGTAATGATAATGTTGCTGTTGTTGATAGTTGTGAAGTCGTGTCTGATCCCATGGACAACATTCCTCCAGGCCTTCCTGTCTTCTACCATCCTCTGGAGTCCATTTAGGCTCATGCCGATTGCTTCAGTGACTCCATCCAGCCACCTCATTCTCTGCCGTCCCCTTCTTCTTTTGCCCTCCATCGTTCCCAGCATTAGGCTCTTCTCCAGGGAGTCCTTCCTTCTCATTAGGTGGCCAAAGTATTTGAGTTTCATCTTCAGGATCTAGCCTTCTAGAGAGCAGTCTGGGTTGATCTCCTCTAGGACTGACCGGTTGGATCGCCTTGCAGTCCAAGGGACTCGCAGGCGTCTTCTCCAGCACCAGAGTTCAAAGGCCTCCATTCTTTGGCCCTCAGCCTTCCTTATGGTCCAACTTTCACAGCTATACATTGCAATTGTGGGAATGTTGTGGGAAAACCATAGCCTTGACTATACGTGCTTTTCTTGGCAGGATGATGTCTCTGCTTTTTAGTATGCTGTCTAACTTCGCCATAGCTTTCCTCCCCAGGAGCAAGCATCTTTTAATTTCTTGGCTGCAGTCCCCATCTGCGGTGATCTTGGAGCCCAGGAAAATAAAATCTGTCGCTACCTCCATTTCTTCCCCATTTATGATAATATCACTATGAAACTAATGAAAGGGCTTTACCTTTACTTCAAATTATTCCCTCTTCTTCATCCTCCCCCCCTCCTCCTTTCACTTTCATGTTATTACTCTGGTGTTACAAACACTTTGTGGGAACTAGAATGAGCTTAGGCGCAAAAGAGGAATAAGAATCATACAGAAAAGTTCCCTAATATAATACTTGCATTTTTTTCTGAGCGAAAGCACCTCTCTTGATACACAGCACAGCAATGCTGCCACTACTTAATAAAAACTTTTTTTTAAAACCAAGGATGATAGGAAATACAGCAATTACATTTTTGTTGAGCTCATTTTTGGGAGGAAAAAGGAGAAAATAAATAAAGCGTTGTAGGAAAAGTAGTTGAATTTTAGGAGTGACCGTCTATGGAGACGCTACATCAGAGAGTACCCCCCAAAATACTATCCAAACAGCATCTGTTCTGTGGCTATCAGGGTCTACTAGAGGGAGTAGGGCTGTCCCCATTTTTTCCCCCTATCTTTGGAGTATTTTGCGTGGGAGGGGAGGAAGAAAATGGCATTGCTCTAGTTTTACTCTGCAAATCCCCTGATGCCATCCGAAGCCAACAGAAGCTGCATTCCTGGTCCTCCAGAGGCTGAAAACATCTGGCGTGAATAAATTGCAATTATGAACCTAAGCCAAGAAGCTTTTCTCAACACAGATGTAAAATCCGTGACGGAGGACAGCAGCATTGCCTGCTTGGTGTGGGTGGCTCAGACGAATTCTGACATTGCAAGGTCAGCCAAACCAAGGGATAACCCCTGTGGCTATTTTTTTTTTTTCGGATCTTGAAGGTGAAGACATGCCTTTCCAATTTTTTCAACGGCACGGTGCTCACAAATCCAGATTCTCTGGTTCCTTGAACGGTCAACACTGGCGGTTTCTGAGGAGCAATTTGGATTATTCCAGAGAGGCCTTCCCTCTTTCAGGTGAGAGCATCCTTACCCAGCCAGAAAAAGGACCTAGCCGTCTTCTTCTCTCCGAGAAACCGAATAATCTTCTCCGAGCATCCCAGAGATCCAGGAAGAGGCTATCAGAGCCACAGAGCTACACTTCGAAGCTCAGCCTGATGAGCCAAACTCAAAAGGACCACGTTGCTCAAGTTGAATACTGCCTCAGCCAACACCCCTTAGCCCTCTACCCAAATTTTGAAGAAAGCATTCCTGCAGAGGTGAGAACATACATTTCTGCCCATTTTTTTTTTTTTTACAAAAATCTTTCAATAGTAGTCACATTTGAGCACTGATGATGTTGCCTAGGTTGGTAATGAAATGTCTGTAAGAAAACACCCAAGCTCAGAGAGCACCGAGAACCCCACAGTCCTCCTCCTTCTCCTCCTCTTCCTCTCCACAAACACCACTCCCTTCTAATACTGATGAAGTTACCCAGTTTGGTAGTGAAATGCCCGCAAGAAAACAGCCAAACGCAGAGAACGCCGAGGACCCCTCATTTCAATCCTGAGCTACAAATATTCTCCTTTATTCGAGTCGCATTTCCACTGTTGAGCTTAAAACAGTGTTTCTCAACCTTGGATACTTCAACTCCCAGGATTCCCTAGTCAGCAAGCAAGCTGGTTGTAGAATTCTGGGAGTTGAAGTCCACACATCGTCAAGTAGCCAAGACTGAGAAACACTCTTCTAACATTGTCTCGGCCCGTCTCCACACTTATTGGGCTCCAAATCTTTAAAAGTACCGTGTTTCCCCGAAAATAAGACCCTGTCTTATATTTTTTTGAACCCTGAAATAAGCGCTTGGACTTATTTTCGGGGAGGGCTTATTTTCAGGGAGGGCTTATTTTCACGCATGTGCTCAAAAGCCCAATTGGGTTTATAATCCGGGGAGGTCTTATTTTCAAGGAAACAGGGTACATTTTGTGGGGTGGAAATTTTGGGTGCTTGGGCAATAAAGAATGTAAAGTAAAGGTTCCCCTCGCACATATGTGCTAGTCGTTCCTGACTCTAGGGGCGGTGCTCATCTCCGTTTCAAAGCCAAAGAGCCAGTGCTGTCCAAAGACGTCTCCATGGTCACGTGGCCCGCATGACTAAACGCCAAAGGCGCATGGAACACTTTTTCCTTCCCACCAAAGGTTGTCCCTATTTTTCTACTTGCATTTTTTATGTGCTTTCGAAGTGCTAGGTTGGCAGAAGCTGGGACAAGTAAAGGGAGCTCAACCTGTTACGCAGCACTCGGGATTCGAACCACTGAACTGCCGACCTTTTGATCGACAACCTCAGCATCTTAGCCACTGAGCCAGCGTGTCCCTACATATCTGGAGTCTAATGACCTGACCCCCTAATCATTTTTACTAAAGACTATATTTAATTTATAATTATACTAAGTGGTTTTTTTTTTCTGCCAAGAGAATTCTCAGGATTTATGACTCATAATAAATCATAAGGAGCTGTTCTGGCAGGTATTTGAATAGACAGAATAGACATTTATGGCAGCAAAGAAAATCCCTTGACTCGGTGCATGAATGACATTAACATGGAGTTCTCGGGGTAAATTCCCAGATGGATTTTTTCTTTTAAAAAAAGAAAGTTGCTTGACAAGAAAGAGAAACTAAATGTTGCTTTCTAATTGCTGATTTGCTGGCTTATCAGACCAAGGGCATCTTTGCAGGAAAAGAAGGACCAGGGGAGACATGATAGCAGTGTTCCAATATTTGAGGGGCTGCCACAAAGAAGAGGCAGTCAAGCTGTTCTCCAAAGCACAAAGGACAAGAAGCAATGGATGGAAACTAATCAAGGAGAGAAGCAACCTAGAACTAAGGAGAAATTTCCTGATGGTGAGAACAATTAATCAGTGGAACAACTTGCCTCCAGAAGTTGTGAATGCTCCAACACTGGAGTTGGAGTTGGTTGTACAGACACTGTACAACCATTTGTCTGAAATGATATAGGGTTTCCTGCCTGAGCAGGGGGTTGGACTAGAAGACCTCGAAGGTCCCTTTGAACTCTGCTATTCTATTCTATTCTATTCTGTTCTGTTCTGTTCTGTTCTGTTCTATTTTATTCTATTGCCATCCTAATTGTACACACTTATAACCACACAATTGGTCCCATATTTTCCATTGCTAAGACAGTTGTGAAGTGAGATTTGCCCCCATTTTACGACCTTTCACGCCACAATTATTCGGTTAAATCACTGCAGTTTGTAACATGACTTGTGGGGTGAATCTGGCTTCCCCATTAAGTTTGCTTGTCAGAAAGTCTCAAAAGGGGATCACATGAGCCCAAGACACTACAACTGTCATAAGTACATGCCAGTTGCTAAGCGTTTGAATTTTGATCAGGTGACCATGGGGACGCTGCAAGGGTCCTAAGTGTGGAAAACGGCTATAATTCCGTTTTTCAGTACCATTGTAGGTTCGAACGAATGGGTGTAGGTTGAGAACTACCTGTATGTGGGCAATGCCAACACATGTACGTACAAAGGGGTACTACCTGTTTACAGTGCTTCAACCAAAACAATACAAGACCACACAATAGATACAAACTCAAGGTAAATGCCTGGAATGCACTACCTGACTCTGTGGTTTCTTCCCCAAATCCCCAAAACTTTAACCTTAAACTGTCTACTGCAGACCTCATCCCATTCCTAAGCGCACCAGCGTGCCTTATGTCCCTGTCCTAATATCCCCATTTATTCATATCCTTTTCATGTATTTATAATTATGTTTACACCTGTATCTCTCTCTACTGTAATGCTCTCTACATGGGGCTCCCCTTGAGGAGCACCTGGAGGCTCCAGCTGGTCCAGAATGCGGCCGCGCGGGTGGTTATGGGAGCGACGGGGCGCTCCCATGTGATCCCCCTCCTGTGCAAGCTACACTGGCTCCCGGTGGTCTTCCGGGTGCGCTTCAAAGTTTTGGTTACCACCTTTAGAGCGCTCCATGGCTTAGGACCGGGGTATTTACGAGACCGCTTTCTGCCACCAGTAGCCTCTCACCGACCAGTACGCTCCGATAGAGAGGGGCTCCTCAGGGTGCCATCAGCCAAACAATGTCGACTGGCAGCCCCCAGGGGGAGAGCCTTCTCTGTGGGGGCACCCGCCATCTGGAACAAGCTCCCCCCGGAGATACAGAGGATCCCGGACCTGCTTTCCGCCGTGCCATCAAAACATTTCTTTTCCAGCAGGCCGGCCTGGCCTAGCCTCTCTTTTAAACTTTTTAAACTTTTTAAAATTCTTCAATTTTAAATTTGTCTTATGAATTTGGGGTGTTTTAAATTTCGTTTTCCGGGCCAATTATTTAATTGTATTTTAATGGTTTTTTAACATTTGTATTATATGTATTTTATTTGGCTGTTCACCGCCCTGAGTCCTTCGGGAGTAGGGCGGTATACAAATTCAATAAATAATAATAATAATAAATAATAATAATAATAATCTGTCATAAAATACATGCTTGACAAAATAAAATAAATAAAATATAAATAAAATAAATAAAAGTGCTGTGGTTACCAGCTTGCCTCTTTGACCCCCTCCACGAGATGCCACTGAGCCTTTTCCTTTACTTTCCCTTCTTGTCTCCCTCAATATCCTCCAGATTTCAATTTTACACCTCAATAACAGAATAAGAGATTTGTATGGGACCTTGGAGGTCTTCTAGTCCAACCCCCTTCTTGAGCAGGAGATCCTACACCCCTTCAGACAAATCATCATCCAATCTCTTCTTAAAAACCTCCAATGTTGGAGCACTCAAAACTTCTGGAAGCAAGCTGTTCCACTGATTAATTTTTCCATTGTCAGGAAATTTCTCCTTAGTTCTAGGTTGCTTCTCTCCTTGATCAGTTTCCACCCATTGCTTCTTCTCCTGCCCTCAGGTGCTTTGGAGAACAGCTTGACCCCCTCTTCTTTGTGGCAGCCCCTGAGATATTGGAAGACTGCTATCATGTCTCCCCTGGTCCTTTTTTTCCTGCAAAGATGCCCTTGGTCTGATAAACCAGCAAATCAGCAATTAGAAAGCAACACTTAGTTTCTTTTTCTTGTCAAGCAACTTTCTTCTCTTAAAAAAAAAATCCATCTGGGAATTTACCCCGAGAACTCCATGTTAATGTCATTCGTGCACCGAGTCAAGGGATTTTCTTTGCTGCCATAAATGTCTATTCTGTCTATTCAAATACCTGCCAGAACAGCTCCTTATGATTTATTATGAGTCATAAATCCTGAGAATTCTCTTGGCAGAAAAAAAAAACCACTTAGTATAATTATAAATTAAATATAGTCTTTAGTAAAAATGATTAGGGGGTCAGGTCATTAGACTCCAGATATGTAGGGACACGCTGGCTCAGTGGCTAAGATGCTGAGGTTGTCGATCAAAAGGTCGGCAGTTCAGTGGTTCGAATCCCGAGTGCTGCGTAACAGGTTGAGCTCCCTTTACTTGTCCCAGCTTCTGCCAACCTAGCAGTTCGAAAGCAGGTAAAAAAAATGCAAGTAGAAAAATAGGGACCACCTTTGGTGGGAAGGAAAAAGTGTTCCATGCGCCTTTGGCGTTTAGTCATGCGGGCCACGTGACCACGGAGACATGGTCACGTGGGATATCTGAGATATCGGAACACTGCTATCATGTCACAATGGCGATGCTGAATGTTGCAATGCTGAATGCATGGGGGCAGGGCGATGCTCCCCCTGCCCCCATGCCTGTGCGACCCCTCCACCACCACCACCCCCGTTTTGGGCCTAGGAGGCCTCCCTGCAGCCTCCTGGGCCTAAAAACGGACCGTGGGGGAGGGTGCACATTGCACACACACCCATACCTCGTTTTAGGCCTAGAAGGCCTCTCTGCAGCCTCCTGGGCCTAAAAACAGATCCTGAGGGGGAGGGGGCGCCGCCCCCTATGCATGCGTGCAACCCCTCTGCACACGCGCACGCATCTCCTGCATGTTGCTCCCCCACAAAATCAGCTGGCCGGAGTAGGTGCGTGTCCATGCGCTGTGGAGCTGACCTGGCCGACCGCTCGCAGGCCCGCAGAAAGGACTCCGTGTGCCAGCTGTGGGTTCGCCATCACGGGTGTAAGGTGTGTGTAGGTATGTATTGGTGTGAACAGTCAGTCCCGCTGGGAGACTTTATTTAATTCACTCTATTTGTGTTTGCAGACCTTATCCTTTGATATGCGGATTGGGTCTGGGGGTGGGTTGGAGGCTTGAGGAAGTTTGAGTAAAGGGCTTTTCCCCCATTCGCTATTTTCACTTGATTCATTTAGTTTCAGCGTGACTGTCAATCATCTAGTGGGGACGCCCGTTTCTCAGTCCATTGTGGATGGAGTCTGTTGATGTTTTAAACGAAGATGGAAACAGTCTATAAAGAATAAAAAAATCTGTTTTGCATAGAAAACGTCTCACAAAATCCAGATCCTCCTGCGGGAAAAATACTTGCCTTCCAAACAAATCGACCTCCAGGATGAATCGAGGTCACAGTTTCCTTTAAAAGCCAGGATGAAGCGAGGCTTTTGCGAAATTTTATCTCTGTTCCAGGGAAGTTCAGAGACCCCTTTGGGAAGTTGCAAACTTTGTCACATTTGCCACACAACCCTTGCTATCTCTGAGCTGATACGGGGAGGGTGGATTCTCTCCCCTGAGTTCAACAAGGATAGGAAATTCCCCGTATTTATCTCCTCCGCCTAAAAGGCGTAAGAAGAGAGGGGATTTTCGCTGTTATTACAATTCAAAGTACGAGAGAAAAGGCCGCCACTGTTTTTCAGCTAAATAAACAGAAAAACAGCATCCGGACCTCCGTTCTTGGCACATCTTGTACTCCAGACAGAAGTGGTATTTACTCCAGCTAGCATGTTCCTGATTTTGAGGCCGAGGCTTTCGTTCCCTCCTCTTCACAAAGGAGTCCTTCCTTTTTTTTTTTTAGGCCTGTTCCAGAATTTTCCGGTTTGCTGATGATGAGGGTTGGTTTCGGATTATCTGGAAGCATTTGTCTGACCCCTTGGCCCCTGACCCGTTTCCACAGGAGGGAGAGAGGTTAATCAGGTGCAAGAATCTGGCTGGCCTTGGGTGTCTCTTGGCAATTGGTCTGGAGCCAGACTTGGGTGACATATTTAGGTTCACAGAGTTCTTTTCTTTTCTTTTCTTTTCTTTTCTTTTCTTTTCTTTTCTTTTCTTTTCTTTTCTTTTCTTTCCTTTCTTTCCCTTCTTTCCTTTCCTTCCTCCCCTCCCCTCCCCTCCTTTTTTCCTTCATTCCTTCCTCTCCCTTCCTTTCCCTCCCTCTCCCTTCTTTCCCTCCCTTTCCCTTCTTTCCTCCCTTCCCCTCCCCTCCCTCCCTTCCTCCCTTTCCCTTCCTTTCCCTTCTTTCCTTTTCTTCCTCCCCTCTCCTCCTTCCTTCCTTCCCCTCCCCTCCCTTTCCTTTCCTTTCTTTCCTCCCCTCCCCTCTCTTCCTTCCTTCCTTTCCCTTCTTTCCCTCCCTTTCCCTTCTTTCCTCCCTTCCCCTCCCCTCCCTCCCTCCCTTCCTTTCCCTTTCTTTCCCTTCTTTCCTTTCCTTCCTCCCCTCTCCTCTTTCCTTCCTTCCTTCCCCTCCCCTCCCCTCCCTTTCCTTTCTTTCCTCCCCTCCCCTCTCTTCCTTCTTTCCTTTCCCTTCTTTCCCTCCCGTTCCCTTCTTTCCTCCCTTCCCCTCCCCTCCCTCCCTTCCTTTCCCTTTCTTTCCCTTCTTTCCTTTCCTTCCTCCCCTCTCCTCCTTCCTTCCTTCCTTCCCCTCCCCTCCCTTTCCTTTCTTTCCTCCCCTCCCCTCTCTTCCTTCTTTCCTTTCCCTTCTTTCCCTCCCTTTCCTTTCCCCCTTCCCCTCCCCTCCCCCCTCCCTCCCTTTCCCTTCCCTTCTTTCCTTTCCTTCCTCCCCTCTCCTCCTTCCTTCCTTTCCCTCCCTTTCGTTTCCTTTCTTTCCTCCCCTCCCCTTCCTTCCTTCCTTCCTTCCCCTTCCTTTCCCTCCCTTTCCTTTCCTTCCTTCTTTTCCTCCCCTCCCCTTCCTTCCTTCCTTCCTTCCTTCCTTCCTTCCTTCCTTCCCCTTCCTTCCCCTCCCTTTCCTTTCCTTTCCTTCCTTTCCTCCCCTCCCCTCCCCCTCCTGCCCTTCCCAGCTTTTCAAGGAAGTCATGAGTATCCTGGACCCAGAGGTGCTTCCTACCGACCAAGAACCTGATGCCAGCCTTGGTGGAGAACCCTGCCCTCCTCCTACGATCCCTTCCCTCCTGGAAGACAAAAGGAACAGACAAGCAAGGGCCCCACAGGCCAAACGGTGAGTGCCAGGCCACGGATAATGCATCACAAATCATGACATCAACTACCACGAGCACCTACCACAGGGCCGGCATTTCCACAATATGCAAGCCATAACCAAAGTACTCGGGCAGTGGCACCATGGCATATCCCAACCCAACCCAGCAGGGGTAGGTTCTACTTACCTTTACTACCGGTTTGCAATGGGACCGCATGCGCAGAAGCTTCCTGACGACGTCCGGGTTGGTGGGTGGAGCCTCCCGCCGGTTTTACTACTGGTTCTATAGAACCCGTGTGAACCGGGGGGCAACCCACCACCGCTTCAGACAAATGGTTATCCAACATCTTCTTAAAGACTTCCAGTGTTGGAGCACTCACAACTTCTGGAGGCCAGCTTTTAGAAATGGAGATTTGGTAATCCATTCAGAAAGACTGGGTCAGACAGAAACTCCAGATAAGCGATTAGGCAAGCCAAAAGGATTGAGAGGATTAGCTCAGACGAGCACCTAGGATTTGCATTTCTCCTTTTGCCTATAGAGCCAGCCATGACCCCACAAGAATCTGATAACAGCCGATAGAACATTAAAGGACATGTTAGAATAGAATAGAATAACAGAGTTGGCAGGGACCTTGGAGGTCTTCTAGTCCAACCCCCTGCCCACGCAGTAAACCCTACACCACTTCAGACAAATGGTTATCCAACATCTTCTTAAAAACTTCCAGTGTTGGAGCATTCACAACTTCTGGAGGCAAGTTGTTCCCCTGATTAATTTTTCTGTCAGGAAATTTCTCCTTAATTCTAAGTTGCTTCTCTCCTTGATTAGTTTCCACCCATTGCTTCTTGTCCTGCCTTCAGGTGCTCTGGAGAATAGCTTGACTTGAAATAAAAGCTGGTTACCCAAATTTTGCCGGGAACAATTGTAAATGTGAGAACTTCACTTGTTTCAGGCTAAAGAAATTATAATAAACCGAGAATTATCTATGCATGTATAGTTTTCTCTCCAATACACTGACATCTGCTTGACTCCTGACCGCCACCTTGTGGTGATACGTTGATCAACAGTTTTCAGAGCCTTCTAGTTAGTATCTTTGAGGAAGATAAACTCCACACTTCCCCAAATATCTGGTTTGTTTCTTACTATGCATTCAAACTAAACAAACCAGGAAAGCTAAACAAGGTTAGCTGTTTGGTCAGCTGTCCCAGAACCACATGCTGTTGGTGATTCTGCTTCATCAATAAACCAACTTTCTTTCCAGTCAGCCTCCATTTTATTCCTGGCTTGGAACTGGACCGGGGATTTTTCTTCCTACACTACCATCTTGAAGCTCCGGATTGGTCCCTACGGATTCCTTTGGTTATTGTACTTAGGAAAAATAACTTATTAATAAATAATAATAACTTATTAATAATAATAACTTATTAATAATAATAACAATAATAATAATAACAACAACAACAACAACAACGTACCGGGACTTACAAATTGAAGTTGAGCGACTGTGGAAAAAGAAATCGTGTGTTGTCCCGATTGTAATTGGAGCCCTTGGAGCAATGCCCAAAGGGCTACCCCGCTATGTAGAAATTCTAAATTTGCCAGACTTGAACATTTTGACTCTACAAAAAACCACCTTACTCGGAACAGCTTACATCCTCTGATGATACCTTAACAGTTCCTAGGTCCTTGGTTAGGACTCGAGCTGCTGAGCTATTAACCAGCCTCAAAGGCTGTGAATCTCACTAAAGATTAAAAAATAATAATAATAATAATAATAATAATAATAATAATAATAATAATAAAAATAAGGGCCTGGTGGCTCAGCAGACTAAAAGCATTGTGATTAACACCAGCTGCCTGCAATTACTGCAGGTTCGAATCTCGCCAGGCTCAAGGTTGACTCAGCCTTCCATCCTTTCTAAGGTAGGTGAAATGAGGACCCAGTTTGTGGGGGCAATAAGCTGACTTTGTATAAATATACAAAAGTATGAAGGCTATTGCTTAACGCATTGTAAGCCGCCCTGAGTCTCCAGAGAAGGGCGGCATATAAATCAAATTAAAATTAAAAAAAAAATTCAGTGATATTAATTAGTCCCATCAGAGCAGAGATAATAAGGCTGTAGTTTCGTGCTTAGACGGGGAGAAGATCTCATTAAACATCGTGGGGTTTGCTGCTTGATCAATATGGATGTGTAAATGTTTCTTTACAGCAAGGATCCAGGAAACAAGGCTCCGTACACCTGGTTCTCCCCCACAAAAGTAGCAGCAAGAGAATTGAAAGCCAGGTTGAATTACGTCCCTCCTCTCGACGAGAATATCAAGCGAGCCACCAAAGAACTTTGCGATGGATTCAATTCCCTAGTAAGTCAAACAATTTCTGTATCAATTTCTCAAGCTTGGCCCCTTTAAGACATGTGGACTTCAACTCCCAGAATTGGCTGACTGGGGGATTCTGGGAGTTGAAGTCCACCTACCTTAAAGAGGCCAAGCCAGTGGTGAATTCTGAACCGGTTGTGGTCATAAGACAAGGACGACCTGCGAGTCAAACCATTTCACAGAACGAAATACCTCTTTTGCTGGATAAAAATTAGAGGTGGTATTCAGTCGGTTCACACCGGTTCGGGTGAATTGGTAGCGGCGATCACAGGTGGGCCCACCTGGCCCCACCCCACCCCGCCCCGGCTCTATGCCTTCCTATTTAGCCACGTTTTCGAGGCTGGGCGCATGTGTGGAAGGCACGCCCACGAGCAAAGCACATGCGCAGAAGACCAGGCGCATGCAAAAAAGGTGTGCATGTGCCAAAGCGAACATTCGCACGCGGGACGAACCGGTGGAAACAATATATGAAACCCACTTCTGATAAAAATGATGTGCCTGTTGGATACTTGCGCTTTTGATTTTGAGTTCCTATTTCAGGGAGGGGAGAAGTACAGCGTAGATGAAAACACCCTTCTAAGTATGTTTGATGCGGCTTACGAGACCACCCTCCCAATGTTTCACCCGCTGCGTGTTGAGGAACTCCGTGATCTACCCATGGACCTGAAGAAGCATTTTGGGATGCTACCTTCTCGAGCTCTTAGAAAGAAACCTGATCAGGATATTAGGCCTTCTAAGGTGGGTGACCTCTAACATCCAAGTACACAGGGCTGTGAATGAAGATTTCATTTTCATTTTTCATTTTTTTTTTCATTTTATTAAATTTGTATACCGCCCTACTCCCGAAGGACTCAGGGCGGTGAACAGCCATAAAATAAAACATATAGATACAAAATTTAAAATAGAGATAAAACTAATTAAATAAATTTGGCTGAACCATTTTAAAACCCCAATAAATTAAAACCAATTTAAAATTCCATTTAAAAAGAGGAAAAATTTAGGTCAGGCCAGCTTGATGGAATAAGAACGTCTTAAGCGCGCGACGGAAGGTACGCAGATCCGGAATCCTCCGTATCTCCGGGGGGAGCTCGTTCCAGATCGTAGGTGCCCTAAGATTGTTTGGTAAGCCTTGACTTTTGTTTAGAAGAACCGAAGACTTTTCGCTTGCAGAGAAAAAACAGAGATACTTCATACAGAGAATCCTTGATTTACAAGTGGTACGTTATGATCAGAGGTGGTATTCAGCCGGTTCGTACTGGTTCGCCCGAACTGGTAGCGGAAATCTGCCTTCGCTCTATGCCATCCCATTTAGTCACGTTAGTGAGGCCTGGCGCATGCATGGAAGGTGCGCATGCCAGCAAAGCACATGCGCGGAAGGCTGGGCGCATGCGTGGATGGGGCCCGTGTGAACGAAGCGAGCGAGCATGCACGCGCACTCACATTTGCAAACTGGTAGGAAGGTAGGTGAATATCACCCCCGGTTATGATGTACCTTCTAGAGCTCCTATGACCCAGTTTCAACGTTCCAATGGCTAGGGCCACCCTGCGGTCATGTGATCACATCACTGTCTTGCATTTATGGCCTTTTGTGGTCACATGACTAAGATTTATGATGTTTCTTTGCTGTACACCAACATTTATTTCTAGCCAAAAAAAAACCCCCAAGGGATACAACGGACTCATTTAGCAACCGCAGTGTTCGCTTTGCCCTGCTCAATGACTGAAAGTCTGTAGAGATTCTCCGTCATCCAGGTCATGGTTTGTCCCAAAGGTGCTTTTTTCAGGAGGCAACTGGACTTTCTTTCTTTTTTTTTCTTTTGAAGACGTTTCACTTCTCATCCAAGAAGCTTCTTCGGCTCTGACTGGGCGGTGGGGAATGGAAGGATTTATATTCCTTGCAGACAGCTGGTCATTTGCATCCTTTTTAGAAAGTCGTTGAGGCCACTTGGAGGTTTATCTGTGTCCTCAAGGTCACCTGAGTAGTGAAAATGGTTCCTGTAGTCAACAATTTTTCTGTGGAAATCCCTTCCTACTCCAACACCATTCAAAGGATTTCCAGAGGAAAAAATTGCAGGAAGGGAGACATAATGGGATAGGTCAACTCCTAACCTTGGACCCCATGAAAATGATGTCCCTTCCCTCTTTCTTTTCTCCCAGGACGCTTGCCAATCCAGATGGGAGAGGAAGATCAGATATGGAGCTTGGTATCTGGACCCAAAGACGTGGAAAAAACAGAATGTGAATGAACCTTTAGAAAACCCAAAAGAGAGCAGCCTCAAGAATTCTAGAAGGCTCTTAAGTGAAGAGGTATGTTGCAAGTTCCTGTTGGGAGGCAGGGAGGGAGAGGGGGAGCAGGAGGAGGGAAAGGAGGAAGGGGAGGAAGAGGAGAAGAAGGAGCAGGAGGAGGGAAGGAAGGAAAAGAAGGAAGGAAGGAAGGAAGGAAGGAAGGAAGGAAGGAAGGAAGGAAAGGAAGGAAGGGTCTTAATATGAAGAGATTATGAAGAGGAGGGAGGGAGAGGGGGAGCAGGAGGAGGGAGGGAGGGAAGGAAGGAAGGAAAGGAAGGAAGGAAGGAAGGAAAGGAAGGAAGGGGCTTATTATGAAGAAATTATGAAGAGGAGGGAGGGAGAGGGGGAGCAGGAGGAGGGAAGGGAGGAAGGAAGGAAAGGAAGGAAGGAAGGGACTTATTATGAAGAGATTATGAAGAGGAGGGAGGGAGAGGGGGAGCAGGAGGAGGGAAGGGAGGAAGGGAGGAAGAGGAGAAGAAGGAGCAGGAGGAGGGAGGGAGGGAAGGAAGGAAGGAAAGGAAGGAAGGAAGGAAGGAAAGGAAGGAAGGGGCTTATTATGGAAATTATGAAGAGGAGGGAGGGAGAGGGGGAGCAGGAGGAGGGAAGGGAGGAAGGGAGGAAGAGGAGAAGAACGAGCAGGAGGAGGGAAGGGAGGAAGGAAGGAAAGGAAGGAAGGAAGGGACTTATTATGAAGAGATTATGAAGAGGAGGGAGGGAGAGGGGGAGCAGGAGGAGGGAAGGGAGGAAGGGAGGAAGAGGAGAAGAAGGAGCAGGAGGAGGGAAGGGAGGTAGGAAGGTAAGGAAGGAAGGAAGGAAGGGACTTATTATGAAGAGATTATGAAGAGGAGGGAGGGGGGAGGGGGAGCAGGAGGAGGGAGGGAGGGAGGAAGAAGGGGAGCAGGAGCAGGAGGAGGGGAAGGAAGGAAGAAGGAAGGAAGGAAGGAAGGAAGGAAGGAAGGAAGGAAGGAAGGAAGGGACTTATTATGAAGAGATTATGAAGAGGAGGGAGGGAGAGGGGGAGCAGGAGGAGGGAGGGAGGGAGGAAGGAAGGAAGGAAGGAAGGAAGGAAGGAAGGTAAGGAAGGAAGGGACTTATTATGAAGAGATTATGAAGAGGAGGGAGGGAGAGGGGGAGCAGGAGGAGGGAGGGAGGGAGGGAGGAAGAAGGGGAGCAGGAGCAGGAGGAGGGAAGGAAGGAAGGAAGGAAGGAAGGAAGGAAGGAAGGACTTATTATGAAGAGATTATGAAGAGGAGGGAGGGAGAGGGGGAGCAGGAGGGAGGGAGGGAGGGAGGGAGGGGAGGAAGGAAGGAAGGAAGGTAAGGAAGGAAGGAAGGAAGGGAAAGAAGGAAAGAGAAAGAGTCCTTATTCTGATTTTTGGATGATTTTTGCAGGATGCCAAGCTCATACACCTTCATGGAACTCACGCTTTCCAGGAATTTCTTGTAAAAAAGG